>NW_026652280.1:102288440-102311345 GCF_009828535.3 Hylobates moloch
GTGATTGGTGTACAAGAATGCTTGTGATTTTTGTACATTGATTTTGTGTCCTGAGAATTTGCTGAAGTTGCTAATCAGCTTAAGGAGATTTTGGGCTGAGACAATGGGGTTTTCTAGATATACAATCATGTCATCTGCAAACAGGGACAATTTGACTTCCTCTTTTCCTAACTGAATACCCTTTATTTCCTTCTCCTGCCTGATTGCTCTGGCCAGAACTTCCAGCACTATGCAAATAAACTAGAAAATCTAGAAGAAATGGATAAATTCCTCGACAAATACACCCTCCCAAGACTAAATCAGGAAGAAGTTGAATCTCTGAATAGACCAATAACAGGTTCTGAAATTGTGGCAATAATCAATAGCTTACCAACCAAAAAGAGTCCAGGACCTGGTGGATTCACAGCTGAATTCTACCAGAGGTACAAGGAGGAACTGGTACCATTCCTTCTGAAACTATTCCAATCGATAGAAAAAGAGAGAATCCTCCGTAACACATTTTATGAAGCCAGCATCGTCCTGATACCAAAGCCTGGCAGAGACATAACCAAAAAGGAGAATTTCAGACCAATATCCTTGATGAACATTGATGCAAAAATCCTCAATAAAATACTGGCAAACCGAATCCAGCAGCACATCAAAAAGCTTATCCACCATAATCAAGTGGGCTTCATCCCTGGGATGCAAGGCTGGTTCAACATACGCAAATCAATAAATGTAATCCAGCATATAAACAGAACCAAAGACAAAAACCACATGATTATCTCAATAGATGCAGAAAAGGCCTTTGACAAAATTCAACAACCCTTCATGCTAAAAACTCTCAATAAATTAGGTATTGATGGGACGTATCTCAAAATAATAAGAGCTATCTATGACAAACCCACAGCCAATATCATACTGAATGGGCAAAAACTGGAAGCATTCCCTCTGAAAACTGGCACAAGACAGGGATGCCCTCTCTCACCGCTCCTGCTCACATATTCTTGCTGCTGGACATCCCTGAAAGCCCACCTGGGCCTTGCTGGCCACTGGATGAGAAGCCAGAGGATGCAAACATAGAATGGTCGAAGGAGCTAGGTGAGCTTCCAGTTTCTCCAAAACCTTTTCCTTCTAGATGGTAATGGTTGTTTCCCTTTTTGTTGTGGGTGGCTCCCCTATCCCTGGAATACAGACACAAGGGTTTCTGAGGAGAAGCCTATGATTCTAAATGGAAAAAGACAGGTGCAGAGAACATAAGGAGTGTCTTTGGTGACATTAGATCTCCCAATAAGACCACTGGCCCTTTGGTTTTATCTCTTGTCACTCAAAGGACAGGATAGTCATCATCTAATCTGGCCCTGCTCCCCTCCTGATTTCCTTAAAAGAAATAACTTAACCTCCAGTGAGTCTCCTTTGAAGACGGAGCAATAAGCCCTTAGACTTCAGTGCATCAGGTTAGTTTAAGCTGGAGGCCAAAGGCATTTGAGCGCTTGTACTTGTGAGTGTCCAGGGTGGGAAGCAGGAGTAAGAGTCAGATGAGCTGCACCTGCCTTCTTCCTCTAGGACTCCACCCTTCACCCCAGCTCTGGGGCTGCCAACTAGTTACTTATCTTAAAAAGCATTTATGAGACATCTCCTCCTCCAATCAAGACGACATTCTGCTGAGCCCCAGTGACAGAGGAGGAAGGATATTCACTGGCCTGAAAAGAGTCACAGTCATAGATAAGTCCAAAATGATAGCACATATCGATCTATAGGATGTCCTACAGATGTCCTATAGGGCATCTTCTTGTATATTCTCTGACCTGGGAGAGACCAGTTGAGCTCAGGTCTCTGTTTCCTCAGAAACATTCGGGAGGACCACATACCTTCTGCTAGATTTAGGTCTGATGACCTAAAATGCATCCTTACAATGTTAAAATGTAGTCTTGCTTCCTGGTTCTTGAGAAAACTAAAGAGAAACGCATGAAATAAGCAATTTGAAATATAATTCCATTTTGGGCAGTAAATAATCAGACATAAGAGCTGGGGTTTCGTCTCTCATAGGCATGAAACAAGACAATGCTACAAAGCATGGGAGAGAGGATCCCAGGTGTGGGTCCCAGGAGACTTTGGTCCCACTATCCATGGCTCCTGGCCTCTGGCTAACTTCTCTCTGCTCTTAGCAGTGAAACTGGGGCTGAGTAGAAGGAGGCAGTGGTGGCTCTCTCCGTTTCCTCCTCCTTTTCCATGCACACCCTTCAGCCAGGACAATACAGGCAAGTGGGTGTGTGGAACCCAGACAAGCAGGTATCATGCTTGCTTCCAGGAAGAGAGATTAGGCTCTGTGTCTGGAATTCTGGGTCATACCAAGGTTCTGTGAGGGTGGGTCTCTCTATGGTCAGCTACATACCTACACACACACACACACACACACACACACACACACACACACACACTCACTCAGTTCGTCCCCACTACTATCTTCTATGTAGGGGGCTTTCTTCGTGCACCGTGTCCTTTGCTAGGCACTGGGGGAATAAATAAAATGCACCTCCTGGGTATTTCTTGAGCACCTACCATGTATCTAAGCACAGAATCAGGTGCCATGGCAAATGGAAGCCATGTAAAAAGATTCTGTCCTCAAGCTGCTGGAATCTAGCTGAATAAAATGAAAGCAAGCCAATGGGGGAGCTCATTTTTTATGGAAATATAGAATTCTAGGTTTCTATTGAGAATCAGGCTGTAGACACAGGAATAATACTCTCTGAGAAGAGGAAGAGACCTCAAAAATCTGCTCACAAAAGAATGGAATTCTGGGAAGTTGGAGTGAATGAACTGGGGATAGCCAGGGCTGCACCCACAAATTGTTCTGTTTTCTTCCATCATCACGGTAGGTCCAGGAAGAAGAGAGTAGAGCTGACCTCTGGCTGAGGACCTCAGGCTGAGGACCTTAAGGAGGTCGATAAGAAAGCCTGACTAGAAAGAAAGATGGGAGCAGCTGGGGAGGTCATTTGGATATGCTCTAGGGTGGGAAGGATGTGAGTGGAGGAAACCTCACAGGCTGGAACGGGGCTGTGTTGGAGTTTCCCGGAGGCAGCAGAGACTAGAGCGATAGACAAAGAGCAAACAGGAGTACTGTCTGGCCAGGAGGTCAAAGATAAGTTAAGAAACATGTTAGTGCTCTTGGAAATGAAATGTAGATGCCAGAAGAAAGGGTGGGAACATAATGAGATGTCAGCTACCTCCATTTTAAATGAACAGCTTCTGATATTCTGAGTTTCTCACAGATCCAAAAAGAAAAAAAATATTGAAACACAAAATCAAACAGCATCTTCTCCATAAAGCTTTTCTCATCCTCAAGGAATGTATCTGCCTAGAGACTCTCTCACTTCCATAGCCTTTCCCAGATCTATTGGGATATGTAGAATATTCTTGGTTCTTGAGACATTTGGGTATATGATTTGTTAACCCCAATAGTGTTAAACCCTTGAGGACAGATCACAAATGTCCTCCCCAAGGCTAACACAGAGCCAGGCTCAAACAAGGTCCCAGAAATGTTCCAGAAGTCAAAGTCATGCTGATCTCAATGAATGAGACCAGCGGCTGAGGGGAATTTTGCTTCTGGGAAGGTGAAACAGTGGTTTCAACAGTAGCAAGCTCAAACTAATACGGGGCTAAACATGATCAATATTTGTTGAATGAATGGTCCATGTAGAAGGTTATGGGAGGCTGGGGTAAGGGAGATAGTCATATAGACAACAGCTTCTTTACTCTCTATCCCAGAAGAGGTGCACACATGCACACACACACACACACACCTCATACTATGCACACATACATCACACACACGTGCGACAAACACATATGCAAAACACACACACACACACCAGCCTCCTCACATGCATACTTACAGGCTTGGGTGTGTGAAGACTTTTCTGTGTTTACAGCTAGGTCTGTTTCTCTTCAAGGAAGGGTATAAATAGAATGCTACCTTCATGACTCAAGTCCCGGATTTGCCTCTCTGGGCTCCTCCTTTTGTTGTGTGGCTACTCAAGAACTTGTTCTCACAGCTGGCCCATGGGTCTATGCAGGGGTGTGGTCTTGAATGCCAACAACATAGAATGGCTATTTGCATCGTAAGTCCACTTCAGGACTGTGGGAAAGGAGTGATATGGAAACAGAGGGCTCAGCTAGATGTTCTTCAAAAAATCGATTCACTCAACGAGTAGTGAGACCTGCTATGTTTCAGGCACTGAACTATGCACTGAAAATTCAGAGATACATAAGACTTAAGTTTTTGCTCTATAAGTCAGAATCTAAAGTAGATAACAGACTAAGCAAATGATTTCAATCTTATATAGTAAATGCTATGATAGAGTAATTTAGAGGTTGTTATAGCAGGTAAGGGATATAAACCAGCTAGGTGACATTACCAAAGGCTTCCTGGAGGGGGTAACTCCTGCTAAGTCTTGTCTCCTCAATGGTGACATGGTGAGTTGAAGTCAAGGACACCCTCCCTTTTTCTCTAAGTGTTCCTTGATTTGGGGGACGACTTTACCCATCCCTCTGCCTCAGGAAATTCTTTTCTTTCCACATGTTCATCTCTATCCCTACCTAATGCTCTAGCAAACCATTCTATCATTTCATCATCATCCAAAAGAGGCTGAGAATTTGGCATCTGTGGGGAGTGCCCAGAAATTGCCCTAAGGCACTGACTGATTTCTAGGCTCATAAACTGCAGGATGGGGCCTGGTCCTCTTGATACATCTCAAAGGTCTTTGTGAGGCCAGTCAGGTGGGGAGAAGTGAGAGCTACAAGCACACACGACATGTGGAAAACTTAGTTCACAGAGAGTTGGGTATTAGTCAGAAGCAAATACTGACTGAGTGCCTACCATGAACTGGCCACCTTCTTTTTTCTTTCATTGAGGTAAGATTCCTTAACACGAGATCTATCCTTTTAACAATTTTTCAAGTACACAATGTACTATTGTTAACCACAGACATTATGCTGTACAGTAGATTTCTAGCACTTGTTCGTCTTGCATAATTGAAACTTTATACCTGTTAAGCAGCAACTCCTTATTTCCCCCACCCCAGCTTCTAGCAACCACCATTCTGCTCTTTGTTTCTATTGCTTCTATGAGCTTGACTATTTTAGATACTTTATATAAGTGGAGTCATGCAGTATTTGCCCTTCTGTGATTGGCTTATTTCACTTATAATGTCTTCAAGATTCCTCTATGTTATAACATATTACAGGATTTCCTTCTTTTTTAAAGACTAAATAATATTCTATTGTATGTTTATGCCACATTTTCTTTATCCATTCATCTATTGATGGAGATTTTAGGTTGTTCCCACATTTGGCTATTGTGAGTAATGCCACAATGCACGTGGGAGTGCAGACATCTCTTTGAGATCTTGACTTAAATTCTTGTCTATAAGCCCAGAAGGGGGATTGCTAGATCATGCGGTGGTTCTATTTTTAATTTTTTGGGGAATCTTCATATTGTTTTATACAGTGGCTGCACCATTTTACATTTTTACCAATGGTGTACAAGGGTTTCAATTTTTCTGCATTCTTGTCAACGCTTATCTTTTTTTTTTTTTTTAGAAATAATTGATTAGAAAGAGAAAGAGATTGAAAATGTCATAAATGAGGAAATAATTGGAGAAAATCATTGTGAAGAAGTATGAATGGACAGCAACACAAATGGAGTAAGACTTAAAGAGATATTGGCATACCAAATGCTGACATGATTTTTGTGAGTTGTGAAGATTTAAAGAAATCTGTTTGAATAACAATTTTTGAGGCTACCTATAAATTTGTGTTCATTACTTCCACTAAAAAAGGTTCTTTTGATTATTCTTTGATCATTGAAATGTTTTATATTTTATTTAATTTACAGCAATAAAAATAACTCTTGAGAAGGAATAAATGTGAACCTATAGAGATAATTATTTAGTAATGTTTGAAATATATGTTTTAGAACATTTCATTGCACTTATTGATGAGTATAAGAATATTATGAAAACAGAAAAATAGTGAGCCTTTTAAGAGTCCACACAATTATTTTATATAATTGGTATTCTACATTCAAGGAGAGCTTGAATGCAGAAATTAAAGAAGCATATGCTCATTTAAAAAGAGACAAATCTAGTACTGTAATTAAAGCTTGTGCCTTATAACACAATAAAAATATCCAGAAGGATTTTATCCTTAATTGTGATATAAAATGATTTCTAACCTTTATTTTTTAATTCAGAAAAAAAGGAGGAAGCATGGGTTCTCCTATGCTATATGAAATCAAAGTAACTTTACAAATCTGAAGTGCTTAGTTATCTAAAATCATATCATGGAAGGATTATATATATATATATATATATTTTGATTGTTTTATGTATGCAACTTTTTAAAGATCAGAGTGACCTGGGCAAGAAACCAGTGCTATCAGCCAGTATTGCATTTTGTTTACATGTAATAGAAATCCAACTAAACAAGGATTTTATTTTCACCATGTTACAGAAAGTTAGGATATAGGAAGTCCTTCCTTGTAGTTGCTCAAGGAAATCATGAAGGACCAAGTTTATTCTAGCTTCCTGCTCTGCCACCTTTAGCAAGTGGACAGTCCCCCTACCTCTCATAGGCAATGAACTTCTTCATATCCAAGCATGTGCATAGGGCAGAAAAAAGGGGTTGGTGAGAACAAAAATCACATGCCAGTGAAGTCTGTTCATTTTATATTAGGAAATAATAGCTCCTGCAAATGTCTTACTTGATAGACTTCTACCACTGGAACTGCCTCACATGACTACCACTAGATAGAATGGAATCTGGTTTGATGAATATTTTTAAGTGGACACATTTACTTCCTAAACAAAACCAACATTCTATTAATAAAAAAGAAAGGAAGAAAGATTCTTGTAAGGCAGCTAATATTTCTGTCACACAGAGAAAAACAAATTGATAATGCAGTACAAGGTTGATATTTTAAGGTAGAGATTTTTAGCTTAAGCATTTAGCATCCATTTGTTCTTTTAATGTAAATGTCAAACAAAGTATAAAAATCATATGTATAATTACCAAAAACTATTTAAAAGTAAATTTATAATTCACTCAAAAGAGTAATATAGATTAAATAATTTTTGTAAAATTTAATGTGTTTTTGCTTTCAAAAAATACAAAAGATAAAAAAAGAATATGCAGTTAAACAGTCTAAATGAAAAAACCATGAAAGTGTCAAAAGTAAGATTATGGCTTATGAAAATTACATGTTTACATTTATGGATGTGACCTGAGTGTAAATGTAAGTAAATTGTAAATGCATTATAAATGAACGTAAAAACCAAAATAAAGTTGTTTATTGACAAGATTGATTCAAAAAAAATAAAAAAAAGAAAATAACAGGTGCTAGGTGATATTTCGTTGTGGTTTTGATTTGCATTTTTCTGATGATTATTAATGTTGAGCATCTTTTTGTATACCTATTGGCCATTTGCATGTCTACTCAGGTTCTTTACCAATTTTTAAATAAAGTTATTATTATTTTTGCTATTGAGTTGTAAGAGTTCCTGATATATTTTTGATATTAACCCCTTACAGATATATTGTTTGCAAATATTTTTTTCTCATTCTGTAAGCTGCCTTTTCTCTGTTGATTGTTTCCTTTGCTGTGCTTAAGCTTTTTAATTTAATGAAATACATAAAGCACACAAAAAATAAATGGAAAGACATCTGTGTTCACGGATTGTAAGATAATATTGTTAAAATGTTCATACTGCACAAAGCAATCTACAGATTCATTGCAATACCTGTCAAGATCCCAATGGCATTTTTTACAGATATAGGAAAAATAGTCCTAAAATTTATATGGAATCACAAAAGACCCCAACTAGCCAACACAGTCCTTGGAAAAAAGAACAAAGCTGGAGGCATCACACTTCCTGGCTTCAAAATACATGACAAAGCTATTGTAATTAAAAGTGTGTTACTGGCATAAAAACAGACCTATACATCAATGAAACAGAATGGAGGGCTGAGAAATAAACCTACACATCTATGGTCAACCAATCTTCAACAAGTTTGTCAAGAATATATGATGGGGAAAGAATAGTCTCTTCAATAAATATTATTGGGAGAGTTGGATATCCACATGGAGAAGAATGAAACTGGGCCCTTATACCATACACAAATGTAAACTCAAAATAGAGTAAGGATTTATATGTGAGATGTGAACGAGTAAAACTCCTGAAAGAAAACATAGGGAACGCTTCATGACATTGGTCTTTGAAATTATTTTTTGGATATGACACCAAAAACACAAGCAACAAAAGTGAAAATAGACAAATGGAACTACATCATATTGAGCACTTTCTAGGCACAGAGAACACGAGGTAGATGTTATAAAACCCACATGGTCTTTTTTCCCTCAGAGTTTACATCCTGGTGGGGAAACACAGATGATAAGCACATACACGATCAAGTAACAAAAAACGAAATAACATAATTTCAGATGAGTAATGAGGGCTATGAAGAAACTACGATGTGGTAATGTTTAACTAGGATGGTCAACAAGGACTCTGTGAGACAAAGACACAGAAGCAGGGCCTGAATGATGGGAAGATGGTCACACAAAGGTCTGAGGACAGAGGCAGAGGAAGAGCAGGTGGAAAGGCCCTAAGACAGGCAGGTCTTGGTGTGTTCAGCGAGGACAGTATGACTACAGCAGGGTGGATGAAGAGCAGGGACTTCTGAAAGCCAAGCAGGGACCACTCCCCCAGGGTATGGGGGCTGTGGAGGGATCTGAGCTTGTAGTGACTTGATCTGAGTTTTGTTTGAGAAATGTCGCTGTGATTGCTCCTGGAAGTTAGGCTGAACCAAGGCTATTTTTGAGGCTCCTGTCTTCTCCCTTACCTGGGATCCTTATCAGAACCCAGCCAGGGGAGCAGGATGCATATGTATATTATAAATGTTTATTCTAAACTTAGTCAAGAAGAGACCAGTGTTTAGTAAGGTAGCTATGATCTACTTACTGATGACAAATGTAGATCTCTTTGCCATGTATTGTACATCATGGTTTTTCTGGAAAAGTGCATCAACTTAAAAAATATGTTTTTGTCCATCTAAGCACATTCAACTCTGTCAGACCATAGATGCCCATGTGAGGTCCAGAGGAGAGGGTCACTGTAGCCACATGGCCTCTTTCCAGAGGAGTTTCTCCTGATGCCTGTCTCCCTGGCAGTGCTTCTGCCTCAGACCAGCCCTACAGAATTTTAACATGAACTTCATCCTGTTCTCCCACTGCTGCCCCTCAGAGTTCTTGAACAATCTGGTGCTTCCCTGCTGTCCAGTAAGAGTAAGCATGAGGCTGGCAGGATCTGTCTTTCCACATGGGCTGGAAATCATCCACTTACTTGATTTTCACCTCCCTTATGCCTATTGCAAAAGAATTATGGAAGGACATAGTGGATCCAAAATAGTATCAAGGTCAGCCTGCGTCTCTATTTTATCTCTCTTGGCTTCCTGAGCTCCAACAAACTAAACCATTCATTCCAATCACACCCACAGTGTCCCTCCAACCCCATCTAGGCCTGAGTCAGTTAGTTCCCTCTGGGGCCCTGCTCCATCTTCTTTTGGTGTTCATCCCCCAGTACCTATTCTTCAAAGCCCAGTTCATATAACATCTCCTTCAGAAAGGTGCATGAGCATACCCTAAGCCTCTGTGGGATTTCCCACCTCAGTGCCCAAAGCATTGTATAGGCATAAGCTCTGGATTCAGACAACTGGATTTGAATTTCAGTGGCTAGCTGGGTGACCTTGACCAAGCAACTTGTCTGAACCTCAGTGTCCTTGTCTCTCAGATGAGGAGGATAATGGTACCAAATCATGGCATGGTTGCACCAGAAAGTTGAGATCATGCATGTAAAGCCTTTGACACTGACTGACGTGTGGCAACACTCAATAAATGGGGTGCAGTTATTGTTAGTAAAGTCCTTTATGCATTTGTTTCATATCCTTGCTCTGTCTGAATCCTTCAGGGCACAAATTTCCTTATTTATCACCGTTTTCTTGGAGGTGTCTCACACAGACCCTGGATGCCCAAGCTTTGCATTTAGGAGCCTCCCTCAGGTGAAGCCCTTTTCTCTCGGTCCTGCAATTCTACATCACAGCTCTAGAGGGCAGCAAGAGATCACAGATACTTTGGAAGGCTGCCAGGCATCCTGAGTGCTCTTCTTCTTGGCTAGCTTTTACCAGTGGTGAGCCATCCATTATAGCTTCTTGCTCAAACTGTATTTTTATTCCTTTGTGCTAGGAACATTCCAAAAACAACAAGCCAAAGCCTATCATTGTAGCCCTTTGGGGCAACCTCTTCACTTCCCCACAGACAGTTTGCTTTAGCTGGTAAGTTAATCAAAATCAGTTAGGATTTCCTAGTACATATTATGTGCCCTTTACTGGGTTTCATTTTAAGGGATTAAATGGGTTCAAGAATGCAAAATGCTTTGAAAAAGTCCTGACACATAAGAAAGAAGCAAAGCCCGTTTTCATGGTCCAATTAGACATGAGTAAAAGGCAAAGAGAGAAACAAAAGGAACTTCTGAAATCCCAAATATGCTGTGTGAACCACTGCTTCCATGTGCTGAGCCCCTTTCGTGTGCTAGACACTAACCTAAGTACTTTGCAAGTGGTATTTAATAACGAAATCAATGCTGAAAGGTCAATATTTTTGTCTGCATTTTAATAATGAATAAACGGATCAGAGATAGGATGTAGCCTGCCCAGGATCACATAGAATGTAAGCAGAAGAGCTGGGTTCAGTCTCAAGTGTGTGACTCCAGCGGGCATCCTTTTAACCTCCACAGCAGTGCCTCACCTGGTCAGCTTGTTTTATTTGTTATAAATTATTTGTTATTTTTATTATTTCCATTACCTAGCAGAATGGTCCAAATGTTGATTTCTGAGGGATAAGAGCCAATGCTGTCCTTCCTATGGGGGATATTGTGGTATTACTGTAACTTTTACTCCTGGACAGGACAGTCTGGAGGAGATTTTTAAATGCTTGGAACTAAACAGTAACATAAATACTGCATATCAGAACTCACTAGATATACAGAAAAAGCAATAAAAGTAAGGAAAATTAAGACTTTAAAAGTTTATATAAAATATGAAAGGCTGAAAATTAATGATCTAATACAGGAAAGTGGAATTAAAAAAATAGATGCTAAAGAAAGTATATATAAGAAAATACTAAATATAAAATGAAAAATTAATAAAATAAAAAACAAAGATATGTTATATGAATCGACTAAGCCAAATTGATTCTTTGAAAAGGTGAAAAAAATAGTCAAAATTAAAAATGTTGACCAAGATAAAAAAGAGAAAAAAGTTAATATGGGAAGTTAAAAAAAGGGTTGTAATTATAATTAAAACACAAATTACAAAAATAACCAAATTTGTAATAAATCTTGGACTTAAATGAGAAAGAAAAAACATTAGGAAGATTAATCAGTTGCTGTTGAACTTTCTTACTGTAGAGAGACTTTATTCAAAAGGATTATTGCAAGGAGGGAAACGGACCATTGCAATAGGAAGACACTCCGATTATAAGGTCCATAAAAATCTCCTGTCAAACTTTCTAGATGTCTACAGTCTAACATTTTTTATGCCCTACCTCCTGTTTTCTCAGCTCACCATTTTACCCAGGCGGTAGCTATGGCAACCACCTATGCTGAGGAGTATCCCACAGCACCTCACTTCAGCTGCACTAGGTGTCTCTCACGTCTGCCCCAGGGCTCTTGACAGCCAGGCTGTGGAACACTCACAGCCGACTACTCAGTCATGCTGGTGGAAGCACAGGGTGGAAACGTGAGGAGGTTAACATCCTCCGGACAACCACTGGTTACCAGACATAGGAGTACACAGAGAGCAAGCATTCTTTTCAGTATCTCCAGCAAACAGTTCTAATATAGGTTCCAGATGGCCCTTGGAAACTTCAGGGTGCGGTTTAGCCTGTTACCCACGGGAATACACAGCTCAACAGCACACTGTTGGACTGACTTTCTCTCTCTATTGTTTTATTCTTCCTAGTGGCCCTGACTTCTGCTACTTGGGGTCACATCTCAGAATAAACTACTTGTGCCTATTCACTTGTCGCAGACCATGCTTCTTTGGGGGAACCAACCTAAGACATCTCTCTGGAATGTTTTAAAAGTTCTGCACTGCTTGTTACACTTTTAAGTTGAAGTCTTAATTTTTTTATTATATGTATAGTTACAAAGGATGCAATTTTATACTGTATATGTTAGTTTACTTCAATAAAATTATTATATTATTTTAAAGACATTTTAATGGTAATTTAAAACATATAAATGAACAGAATAGTAGAATAAATCACATGTACATCAACTAGGTTTAATAACTGTCAAATTATGGACAACCTTGTTCATTTTATCTCTCTTACCACTTGCCTCCTACAGTGTTACTTTTAGCAAATCCCAGACTCATGTCATTTCATCTCTTTATATCTATAAATACTTTTTTCAGTAGTTATGTTAAATATTATCACACCTTGAAAATACTAGCTAACATCTTTATACTATGAAATATCTACTCAGTGTTCACATTTCCAATTATGCTATAAATCATTAATTTACTAATGACTTATTTGAAATGACATCAAAATAATGTAGATACATTGTTATTAATTAATAGATCTATATATCTCTTAAGTTTATTTTGATCTAAAGGTTCCCTGTTTATTTCTTTTGTCCCTTTGCAATTTTTTATTAAAGAAACGTACTATTTGTCATATGGAGTTTTTCAGTCTGGATTTTGCTGACTTCATTCTCATGGTGTTGTTCAACACCACTTAGGTTTGGGTATGCTTTTGCTTTCATTTGTTTCGGTCTGATGCTTCTTCAGATGAATGTGTTTGACAACTGAATTTGCTATGTCCTCACATTCACAAAGCCTGAAGTACCAGATATTTTATGTCTCCCTGGAGTGGCCCTTAGCCAATGACTTACAGGTACGAGAGTATCACAGCCTAGCTTTCTTGCCTCATATCAGTACAGCTTTTCTTTTACATTCCAGAGTTTTCTTGCAGAATCAGGATGAAGCTACCTGCACACGTTTGCCCAAAATGACAATCTGGTTTCCTCTTCTTCTCTGTCCTGCTACTCCTATGCCCTAACTAGTTTCTCCTGGAAGTACTGCTTTAATAAGTTATACTGCAAATAAATCCTCATCTCAGGATGTGCTTCCAGGGAACCCAAACAATGACAATTGGTAGCTGCAGTTCTAGGAAGATTCTAGTTGTGGGATTCTGGAGTTGGCTCCCCACAGAAGAAAACAAGAACCCCTTTGCTGGTGGTAAGTGAAACAGTGATAGCCCTTGGCATGTTGTAGTGTTGTAATTATGATCTCTTGTGGTAATTTAGGGCAAGATGCAGCAAAAGGCAGTGTACTGACTTGATAAATAACTTTGACGTTTGAGAGATATGGAAGAAGTGGACAAAGGACTTGGCTAATGCTTCTGGATGCTCTTGATGTTTTAAAGAGAAAAAAAGGACAAACTCAAGTCGTTCATTTACTATCTTAAGACATGATATGAAAGTGAGAAGGGCTCCATAGTAGTGTTTAAAGAGAACTTCACCTCCTGCAGAGGGAAGGTGGTGTTAAGCACCAGGCACAGGAACTAACACTAACCTTTATAGGGAGCTGATTTTACAGCATCCTTATGGCAAAGGCATATGGTCCCGATGAGGAAGGAATGGGACCTCAAGATTTGGGATGGGAATATATTCATGGATGTGCTTGATATACCTGATTTTTCTCAGCCTGTAGAAGTGGTCCTTCTTGGATAGAAGATATCAATCCCTACATCCCATTGGCTGAACTGAAACAGGTGCCTTGTAAGACAATACTTATCTAACTCAAGATCTGGCCCCACCTCTTTTCTTGGGTATTGGTTCAAGTCTTAGCAGAGCCAAGGGTTAGTACTTGTCCTGCTAAGGGAGAGAATTATTCACTGAAGGATCCGCAGGGCCTGGATAACATGGACCAGCACAGGTTGGGATTCTCTAGGAGAGGATCTTGAGTGTGTTAAATCATAGGATGTGGGGTATGAGAATGATTAGAGGAATAATTCCTGATATGAGGGCAATACATATGACTCAGTTTCCTAGATAAAGTCCTTACATGCTTCCAGGATGCCTTTTGGAACTCAGAAAAATTTATGGCCCATATTAAATGAGACGGAGATTCCAGAACCATCTTGGCAGAATATTGAGATAAAGATAAAAAGGTTGAGAGGCAGGTGTATAACAACAAACCTATTACATAATCCTGAAACTCAGAAACTGGGTATGTTTTTCAGGAGGTCGCAGAGGACACTTATTTCATTAAAGTTATAAGAAATGTGCTGGTGATTGGGTGGGGGTACTATAATTACTGAGAGGCCCAGTTGTGGCTGTCCTTTATTGCCTTGGTCTGAGGTAGGAAATGTTGACTGAACTAGATTCCATAGTGTCAATGTGGATGAAAGGACAATAAAGGAACAACAGAGGGTAGATTGTGTTAGTTAACCATCAGAGGCAAAGCAGATGTGACTACCATCATGGCCAACAAAATTGGAATGTTGGAATAATCACTAAGATGTCCTGACCCACAGGGGTTTAGAGCAATGGATAGTAGAATATGGTCTTCTTAGGGACAAAATAGGTGGGAAGTCATTAGGGACATTACACACACGTGCCACATACAGATGCTCATCAATTTATGATGGGGTCATGTTCCCAATAAACCCATTGTAAGTTGAAAATATCATAACTTGAAAATGCATTGAATCTATCTAATCCACAAAATATTATAACTTAGTCTAGCTGCCCTTAAATGTGCTCAGAACACTTACATTAGCTTACAGTTGGGCAAAATCATCTAACACAAGCCTATTTTATAATAAAGTGTTAAATATCTCATGTAATTAATTGAATGCTGCTCTTAAACTGAAAAAAAATGGTTAGATGAATACTTGAAGCACTTGTATGGTTTTTTTACCAAATGCATATTGCTTTCACACCATCAGAAAATCAAAGAATTGTAAGCTGAACCATCCAAAGTTGAGGACCATCTGTATGTGTGTGTGTATCCATATGTGGCTGATGTCAGCTGTCTCAAAGATCAGTCACAATTTCTTACCCAATATCTAGTCCTGAGCCAGTTCTCAGATCCAGAACCCATTGTTTGAAAGAGATTCAAGTCCTATTGAGAAAGGACTGTACAACACCAATTAAGTGTGTACAGTAGTGATTCAACCTTTTTTTTCCTAAGCAACTGTACTTTTGGAGAAAGGGAAGTACCCAGGTTCTTTGAGGGCTGTTGAGTATATAATTTGAACTGACACTAACATCAGGGGACTCCAGGGATTACCTTGACCTCCCCATCAGAATAAGAGTGTATTGGGGTTAGTGATATAAAGAGTTCTGGCCAAGGTAGTCCTTTTCACTATGGGTTTCAGAAGTCAACGGTCAGGTGGCTCACGCCTGTAATCCCAGCAGTTTGGGAGGTTGAGGTAGGCGGATCACGAGGTCAGGAGATGGAGACCATCCTGGCTAACACAGTGAAACCCCGCCTCTACTAAAAATACAAAAAATTAACCAGGCGTGGTGGTGGGCGCCTGTAATCCCAGCCACTCGGGAGGCTGAGGCAGGAGAACGGAGTGAACCTGGGAGGCAGAGCTTGCAGTGAGCCAGGATCACGTCACTGCACTCCAGCCTGGGCAACAGAGCGAGACTCCATTAAAAAAAAAAAAAAGTCAGTGGTCACATCCAGTGGCCATTTGCTCAGTTTCTGGGTGTGTACTTATAGGACAAACATATTTAGTGCCTGGAAGTTTTCTCATACTTTTTCCTTGATCCACGGAGTAAGAGCTATCATAGCTGAAAGGTCAAGTTGAAACCCTTAAAACTGCACCCCCTTCCCAAATAGCCAAGATATTAAATAGAAAACAATATATCATGGGCAGAATGGCAGAGATCAGTGCCACTCTTTTAGTAGTCCCCATTATACATTCCTATTTAATTGACCACTACAGCTCTTGAAAAAAAAAAAAAAAAAACCAGGGATCATGGTGAATTATTGTAATGGCTAATTTTGTGTGTCAACTTAGAGCGTGATCATGGATAAGATTAGTATTTTCTTTTCTCCTCTGGCAGTGTATTTTCAGACAGACTGTCTTTGAGCTTACTGATTCTTTCCTCTGCTTGATCCATTCTGCTGTTGAGAGCTTCTAACAAAATTTTCAGTTCAGCAAATGTATTTCTCAGTTCCAAGCGTTCTGTTTGATTTTTTAAAAAATTATTTAATCTTTTTGTTAAATTTCTTTGATAAATTTCCAAATTGTTTTTCTGTGTTATATTGGAGATCACTGAGTTTCCATAAAACTGTTATTTTGAATTTTTGGTCAGAGAGTTCACATACTGCCATCTTACTAGGGTCAGTCACTGGTTTCTTGCTTTATCCTCTTGGGAAGGCCATGGTTCCTTGTTTGCTAATGTTTCTTCTGAATTTATGTGTATGTCTTTGAATTGAAAGATTAGCTATTTATTCCAGTTTTCTCTGTCCAGCTTGTTTTGGTTTTTATTGGATATGTTTGCTTAGAAATTCTTTGTAATTTACCTGTTGAATTTTTTCCTTTTTTCCCCCTGCTATGTTGCTGCCTCCTTTTTTGGTACTAGATGGTACCTAATCCCAGGTTTGCCTCAGCTCTAGTCAAGGATCAGAGCACTACTTATCTTAAATGGGGGAGGTCCTCAAGGGAATGTCCCAGCAGTGTGGAAAGGCTGGCTAAGGATTGTTCCCAGGGGGCCTGTGGAATGTACCTTTTACAGTGTGATGCTGCTGGACAGCCATCTGATTTGGTATCTCCTTTGGAAGAGTTACAGTGCAGAATTTCCAGGGCTGGGGATGGTAGTCTCACCCTCCCTCGCCCCTTTGTTTCTGGTTGTCCTCAGGGATATGCCTCCCTTCAGGCATTTATGATATTTCCCATGGGTTGAGACAGGGACAGGCCTCCTCCAGAGAACCCAAGATTGTGGGGAAGCTGATTGTCCACCTTGAACTCACTTTTTCCATTGTAAAAACCATGAGTTGGGGGAAAAATTTTTACACTTGGTACCACCAAAATTAAGCATGGGGGAAGGAGGGGGCATCATGAATACAGAAGTCCAATTCTCTTAACATCTGCTCAGAGATTTTTTACTTCTCTTTGGCCACAGGAACTGTTGCATCCTCCTATTTGAGTTCTGGGATATTGCTGGTGATAATCTCTGTGCTGTTTATCTTTCTCTCTCCTCCCTCCTCTTCCTCCTCCTCCCTCCTCCTCCTCCTCCTCCCTCCTCCTCCCCCTTCTCCTCCCCCTCCCCCTTCTCCTCCCTCCTCCTCCTCCTCTTCCTCCTCCTCCTCCTCTTCTTCTTCTTCTTCTTCTTCTTCTTCTTCTTCTTCTTCTTCTTCTTCTTCTTCTTCTTCTTCTTCTTCTTCTTCTTCTTCTTCTTCTTCTGCTTTTTCTTCTTTTGACAGAGTCTCATTGTATTGCCAAGGGTGGAGTGGAGTGGCACAATCTCAGCTCACTGGAACCTCGATCTCCTGTGTTCATGCTATTCTCCTGCCACAACCTCCACACCCAGCTAATTTTTGTATGTTTAGTAGAGACAAGGTTTCACCATGTTGGCCAGGCTCGTCTTGAACTCTTCACCTCAGTTGATCTGCCCTCTGCGGCTTCCCAAAGTGCTGGAATTACAGACGTGAGCCACCATGCCTGGCTCCTTCCTTCCTTCCTTCCTTCCTTCCTTCCTTCCTTCCTTCCTACCTTCCTGCCTTCCTTCTTTCCCTCCTCCCTCCCTCCCTTCTACCCTCCCTCTCTCTTTCTCTCTTTCTTTCTTTCTTTCTTTCTTTCTTTCTTTCTTTCTTTCTTTCTTCTTTCTTTCTTTCTTTCTTTCTTTCTTTCTTTCTTTCTTTCTTTCTTTTTCTTTCTCTTTCTTTCTTTCTCTCTCTCTCTCTTTCTCTCTTTCTCTTCTTTCTTTCTCTTTTCCTTTTTAGTATTTTTGTAGAGAGTGAAGCCAGCTTTCTTCTATGCCATTAGTTTGGTGAGATTAGTATGTAAATAAATGAACTACAAGTAAGCAGATTGCCCTCCATAATATGTATGGGCCTCATTCAATGAAGGCATGAATACAATGAAAAGGCCAGCCTTTCTGAGCAAAAGGAAATTCTCCAGCAGATTGCCTTGGAACTTCATTTGCACCATCGGTTCTCCTGGGTCTTGAGCCTACCAGCCCACATCACAGATTTAGACTTGCCAGCCTCCATAATTGCATGAGTGTGAGCCAATTCCTTATAATAAATATATTTATATATGTATGCATACACATATATATATCTAGTTGTGTGTGTATAATGTGTATATATACATATACTCACACACATACATACATACACACATACCCATACACACAATGTATTGGTTCTGTTTCTCTGGAGAATGCTGACTAACACAATAATGGTAGACTACCATAAACTTAACCAAGTGGTAGACTCAATTGCAACTCCTTTATAATATGTAAAATTTTTAATAGAACAGATCAATATAACTTCTAGTGTGTAATATGCAGCTATATCTCTGATGAATGTAGTCTGTTCAACACCTAGGAGGCAGGAGAATAAGAAGTGGTATATTCATCTAGGATGGGGAGCAATACACATTTATGAGCTTGCCTTAGAACTGTATTAACTCTCTTGCTCTCTGACACAATAAGTATGGAAGGACATTGATCATCTGAACATTCCAGAAAACATCATGCTAATCTGCTATATTAATGGCATCATGTATTATAATATCATAAGTAGAAATTATCAAGTAATCAGGATGTTCTGGTAAGATATTTGTGTTCTACTCAGTGAATATATTCTTTATTATCATTTTAATATCTAAATAATCCGTAAGGATCTTACCTCTTTTATTCATGATTTGGTCATTTGTGTGTTCTCTCTTTTATTCCCTTGATCACTCTAGCAGGGAGTTTATCAATTGTGTTTGTGCAAATTCTATTTAAGGAGTTCTTAGGGACACCCAAAAATAATAGAAGAGACAAAACCTAGGACACTAGAAAAATTTGATAATTTAAAATAAATATTATTAGTATTATAAGGTCTGTAATGGAAAAAGTGCAGTACGTACAAGAATATCCGGGTAATGCAAGTAGATAAATGGGAACTCTAGGAAAGAGTCAAGGACTAGAACAAAGAAAACTGACAGAAATGAAGATCCCTTGGTGGGTTCATCATCAGGCTAGACACAGCTGAGATAAGAATCAGTGATCTTGAAGACATGTCAATAGAAACTTCACAAACTGAAGCACAAAAAGAAAAAGAGAATTAAAAACAACAACAACAACATCAACAACAGAGTTATCCAAGAATGTGGGACAATTTTGAAAGATGTAACATACATGTAACTGCAATACCAGGCGAAATGAAATAGCAAATAGAGCAGACAAAATATTTGAGGTACTAATTGGAGTTTTCCAAAATAGTGATACATTAAACAGCAGATCCAGGATGCTCAGAGAACACCAAGAAATCTACCCCTAGGCTTATTCTATTCAAACCGAACAAAACAAAAGGCAAAGAGAAAATCTTGAAAATTCTGCAGAATAAATGTCTTCTTTTGAGAAGTGTCTGTTCATGTCCTTTGCCCACTTTTTGATGGGGTTGTTTGTTTTTTTCTTGTAAATTTGTTTGAGTTCATTGTAGATTCTGGATATTAGCCCTTGGTCAGATGAGTAGGTGGCAAAAATTTTCTCCCATTCTGTAGGTTGCCTGTTCACTCTGATGGTAGTTTCTTTTGCTGTGCAGAAGCTCTTTAGTTTAATTAGATCCCATTTGTCAATTTTGGCTTTTGTTGCCATTGCTCACACCAGTTAGAATGGCCATCATTAAAAAATCAGGAAGCAACAGGTGTTGGAGAGGATGTGGAGAAATAGGAACACTTTTACACTGTTGATGGGACTGTAAACTAGTTCAACCATTGTGGAAGTCAGTGTGGCGATTCCTCAGGGATCTAGAGCTAGAAACACCATTTGACCCAGCCATCCCGTTACTGGGTATATACCCAAAGGACTATAAATCATGCTGCTATAAAGACACATGCACATGTATGTTTATTGCGGCACTATTCACAATAGCAAAGAGTTGGAACCAACCCAAATGTCCAACAACGATAGACTGGATTAAGAAAATGTGGCACATATACACCATGGAATACTATGCAGCCATAAAAAATGATGAGTTCGTGTCCTTTGTAGGGACATGGATGAAACTGGAAAACATCATTCTCAGTGAACTATCGCAAGGACAAAAAACCAAACATCGCATGTTCTCACTCATAGGTGGGAATTGAACAATGAGAACTCATGGACACAGGAAGGGGAACATCACACTCTGGGGACTGTTGTGGGGTGGGGGGAGGGAGGAGGGACAGCATTAGGAGATATACCTAATGCTAAATGACAAGTTAATGGGTACAGGAAATCAACATGGCACATGGATACATATGTAACAAACCAGCACATTGTGCACATGTACCCTAAAACCTAAATTATAATTAAAAAAAAAAAGAAAATTCTGCAGAATAAAAAACCTTACATATAGAGGAATAAGGGCAAGCATTACTTACACCACACTTCCTGTCAGACACCATACAAGCAAAAAGAGACTGAATAAAATATGTAGAGTGTTGAAAGGAAAACTCTATACTTCCATATCCAGTGATATCATCCTTAATAATTGAAGGTAAAATAAATATTTTTTCAGACAAATGACATTCTGAGAATTCATTGCCAGAAGCCCTAATAGCTGCAGTAAATGTTAAAAGAGGAAGGAATATTTTTAAAAATGTTAAAAGAAGAAGAAAAATGATATAAGTCAGAAATGTGGACCTATATAAAATAAGAGGGAGTATCATAAAAGGTAAAATAACATGCTTATTTTTCTTATTCTTAATTGATCTAATAGCTATTCAAAGTAATAATATATTGGATACTTATAGCAAATGAATACATGATATGAATGACAGCTAGAAGAGTTGAGAATACTGTTATGAGTTATCTGCACTACCTGTAAAGCACTATAGTGTTACTTCAAAGTGGACTTAGATTTGTTGTAAATGTATATTTTAAACTCCAGGGAAACCACTAATTTTTAAAAGTAAACATAATTATTTATATAATTATATGCTAACACAGAAGACAAAATGAAAATAATAAAGTCTCAATTAAAACTAGAGAAAGCAGAAAAAGAGGGAAAGAACAAAAGTGCTATGAATAAAAAACAGCTCCAAACATGGTAGATAATAATCCAATTATATCACAAATCACTTCAAATGTGAATGGTCTAAATACATCAATAAAATGACAAGGATTATAAGCATAGATAAAAACCAATATCTGACCGTATGTTGCCTGGAAGAAACCCACTTTAAACATAAACGCACCATGGAAACAATCTTTTCAACACATGGGAACCTGTGACCTGGGGACCTGTTAAATGTACCTCTCACAGTGCGATGCTGCTGAACAGCCAGTCTGATTTGGCATCTCCTTTGGCAGAGCTACAGTACAGAATTTCCAGGGCTGGGGATGGTAGGCCCACCCCCGACTTTGGCTCTGGCTGTTCTCAGGGATGTCTCCCTTCAGGCATTTATGATGTTTCCCATGGGTTGAAGTAGGGACTGTTCTCCTGCCATGGAACCCAAGATTGTGGGGAAGCTGATTGTTCATCTTGATCTTTTTCCATTGTAAAAACCATGAGTTGGGAGAAATTTTTTTTTTTTTACACTTGGTACCAGGCAGATTGAGTGGGGGGAAGGGGCAAACAGAGGTGTAGTGTGTTGAAACAATTGGATACCCAGATACAAAATAATGATTTGAGACCTATCAATTCATAGTATGGCAGTCCTAAATGAAGGATGTAAAATTAAAACTTCTATAGGATAACATGGGAGAAAATTTAAGTGATCTTGGGTTTGTTGATGAGTTTTTAGATACAATACCAAAGTGTGATTCTTGAAAAAAATTGTTAAGTTGGACTTTATTAAAATTATAAACAAGTGCTTTGCAAAAGACATTGTTAACGGAATGAAAAGACAAGCTGCAGACCAGGAGAAAATATTTGCCAAACACATATCTGATAATCCCAATATATAAAATAATTTTAGAAACTCAACAGAAAGAAAATGAACAACTCCATTAAAGAAGTGGGCAGAAGATCTGAACACCTCATAAAAGAAGATATGAAGATGGCAAAAAGCATGAGTGTAGGCTTAACAAGCCTACATAAGAAAGGCTTATTTCAATTGCATAAGAAAATTGCAAATTGAAACAATGAAATATAACTATGTACCTATAAATATGACTAAAATTCAAAAAGCTAACACCAAATGCTGGTGAAAATAACAGACAACAGGAAGAACTCATTGCTGGTGGGAATGTAAAACAGTACAGTCACTCCTGAATACTGAAAATGAATAATTAAGAAAATAGATGGCAATTGGGGGCCAGGTTTCTCACAGCTGGAGTGAGAATTTTCAGATAAGAAAGGGGAGGAGGCTAGAAAGATCCATGTAGTAATAAATTATAGTTGGAGACATTAGTATGAACTCTGTTAAGCTTAATATAGATATAGATCATTACTAGAAAACACACATAAATGCCCACACACACAGGTTAGTATACACATATATACTTCCTTTGCCAGTTAAGAGGGCCTAAAGGAAATGATACCCCAGGAGTAATGGTCATACCCGGTTCCCAGTTCTTGGTTTCTAATACCATTCTCCGATAAAATGAAATGGGACTCCTTTTTTTTTTTTTTTTTTTTTTTTTG